>NW_028082726.1:13887-18676 GCF_014824575.4 Sturnira hondurensis
ATTTATTTATCAGTAGAGGGGAAGGGAAGGAGAGAAATATCAATTCATGGTTGCTTCTCGTGAGTCCCTTACTGGGAACTGGCCCGCAACCCAGGCATGTGCCCTGACTGGGAATTGAATCGCGATCTTGTGGTTCGCACGCCCATGCTCAATACACTGAGCCACACCAGCCAGGGCTCAGATCACCAGTATTTTGAACTGTGCATCTGATAGGTCGGCTATCTCTTGGTCACTTAGTAGTATTGGCTCTGGGGCTTTGAGCTGTTCTTGAGCCATAATATTTTGGTCTGTTCTAGCCTGTTATGTATGAGGGGTGGAGCTTTAAGTGTTCATGAGGGTGGGGCAATCCAGTCATTGGGTTGTGATGCTGTATGTGGGGGCATGGTCAGAGAGGGACAACAGCATTTGTTCCAATCTCTCTTGAATTTCTGTTCCCTCTACTGCTTCCTGCAAGCAAACCTGGTTCCCCTGGTGCCGACTCCCTGGTGTGTGGGCCTGTGCACCCTCCAGGACCCTGTGGGTCTCTCCAAAAACTCTCTGTGAGGCTGGGAGCCTCTCCCGGCACCTGGACCTGGAAAGTCTTTCCAATTGGTGCTTTGAGGCTCTAATTCCTGTTGCTGGGGCCCTAGCCTGAGCTGTCTGTCTCACTGCTTGCTCCTTTGTTTCGTTTATCTGCTGGCAAATGTGTGACCACTGTCAGCCAGCCACCTTGTTCCCTCACTGGGTCTGCCTATTGCCACTCCACACCTGGGATCTGCCAACCATCGCCTACACTACTGGGTTGGCCCAGGTGTTTTTCCTGCCTTACCTCTGCTCTGCCAGCTGTGGACTACCCCCCTCTTACCAGTCTGGCTGAATAGTTCGTTGTTATCAGACTTCTGTAAAGTTCAATTTTCTGTGTTTTGGTTGTGTTTTTATTGCTAAGACTTTGTTGTCTCTATACTTGGTTGTGTGAAGAGGCACAGTGTTTCCACCTATGCCTCCATCTTGGCCAGAACCTAGTATACCTTTGAAATATGTTAGGAAGAACATTTTAAAAAGTTGCCACTTACCCTATCAAAATTTTTTTTCTTATGCTCAGAACAGTGAGGGTGTCTGTTGATCTCATTCCAATGTGTCTCAGAAACCAGGTGATCCCCTATACCTGAATGACAGGTTGAGTGATTTCAAGAGAAAATATGTCCCCATAGAGGTCCCTGAAGAACGTGGGAGCTGAAACTTATTGCTGTCCCACTTATAGGGAGAAGACTGTCCTGCATGCCAATTTCTCTTCCAATTCCAAGTTAAAACTTCCCCTGGGATATGGTGCCTCACAGCTCTCTCCTCACATGGGCTGAGACTCTGGGGAAAGTAGAGTTGTTGTCTATAATTTTAATGAAGATGAAACCACTGGGTCTTTTCCTGTGCTTGGTAACAACGCCATAATGTGAGTGTCTCTGATGTCAGACACTCATGTGGGATGTCCTGCCTTACCATTGAAGGCCTGCTGGAAATCAGTGTGACAATCATGCTTGATGGCCTTGGAACTGGGGTGTCCACATGAGATTTGGTCCTGCCTCTAGCACCCGTGGCAGTTGTGCTCCTCCTGGGAGTGAGTCCCGAATCCTTGGACAAAAACTAACCTGGAGACTCCTCTGTGACCCTCACAGTACACTCCTTAATTTCCATGTGTTTCACAGATGTTCTCAGTTTCTCAAATGCACTGCAGTCCTTTCTGTGACCCATAAAATAATGGTGCTTCACTGGATATTTTCTTTTTATAGATTATATGAGGTTTGTTGAAGTAAATCAGGTTTTAAACATTTACCAGGCTGTTAAATCCATCATATATTTCACTTCAGTTTAGTCATTTAATTTAACACCTCCAGAGCCATGGTCCTCAACCAGGGCAAAGAAAAGATTGTTCTTTATTTTGCTGTTAATTTTACATCAACATTTGCATCAAATATTATTTTATTTGACATACGATTATCCAATCCAGTAATGATACTCTACTTCCTATATTTCTTTGAGCTTGGGAAGATGATTGGGTGTAATGTTAATCTTCTTTAATATACAATTGAAATTGGTGATATTAAAATATTGGGACCCTTTCATGCAGTCCAACATTAAATTTTAAATGTTGAAAGAGGAGCTGTCCTTTGAAATTTTACCAAGTTGTCTCATAACCCAGTTGCTCTCCCATCCCTTACCCATGCAATCAATTTCAAGAGTAGGAATGTTCCCAGGACCCAGAGTGACATGGGGCAGTGACCTCAGTCCATCCCCACTAATGAGAACAGCGTCCCTCACAGACAACTTCTAGGTTCCATTGGGTATCATGGTCATGGTCAAGTTTGGGGATTTGAAATGTAGTATATTTCCAGAAATTTCTAGGGCATACCCCTATATCTGAACAGTGCAAGTGTGGTTGTGAAAATAAGTACATGAGTCCTTTTGTCTGGTCAAGCATCACAGACATAACATTCTGGCAGCAAAGATTAGGATTGACAGTGTTCCAGGATCCAGCAGTCTATGACATCCCATTGTTTTTTCACTCATAAATTCTGATGAGATCCTAAGGAGTCTAATCACCTGAGACCATGCCTCGCAAGTGCTCCTGCCCCTGGTGTAGTGGTTATCATACAGCAGAAAGCAGGGTGAGGACGTGCTTGACAATGGGAGGCCATATCCAGTCTTATCTACTTCTCTATGATAACTCAATCAAACACCACACACCTGAGGTGACATTTTTACACATTTATTCCTGTACAATCTGAAGGTTGGAGTATGAAATCCATTCACTGGACTGAGGTCAATGTGGTGGAAGGACCACCTTTATTCCAGAATCTCTAGGGCACTGCTCTGATGGGAAACAGGTGTTCCCCTAAGTTTATATGTTTAGTTTCTCATCCCCAAAGAGGATAGTATTAAAAATGGGTTTTTGGAGATGCTTAGGTCATGAGAGTGCCCCATGGAAGGGGTTATTTCTTTTCTCAGTTAGCTCATAGAGCTCACTGATTCCTCCACTGCATGAGGACCTAACAAAAAAATACCTTCTGTGAACCAGGAAGGGTTCCCTCACATGAAGACACAATGGTGATGCAATTAAAGGCAAGTCTGGCTGCCCACCAGTTCAAAAGCCAATGCTTGAGTGTCCGGAGCTTATATGAGGGAGCTTGGTTATATTGAAGTGTCAGCAACCAGTATGGTGAGATTCTCTCATCTTGAAGCCATTAACACCTCAGAGCAGACAGTTTTTTAAAGTAGGTCATGTGGCAAAAAGAACAATTATATCATGGGGTGCGGCTGTGGCCATTCATACAGTGCCTATACTGGTTCCAATAAGGAGTTCACTGTCATAATTCTGGAACTGTCGGTGCCAATCAATGTTTCCAGCTGGGACATCTACATCACCTGAAACTGGGGTCAAGGTGATTTCTTGTATAAGCAAGACTGGAACCAGTAGCACTTTAAATATGATTACTATGAAACTGTCAGTATGTGAGTTATTTACAAATTAGCATTCCTTAATCTAATTTCTTTTCAGAGAAAGTAACAGACATATAAATTTTTATTTTTGTGTTCCAATATCCCCCTGTTAATTCTTCCTTCATAACTATAGGGGTATTGATGTCCTCTGAATCTTCTAGGGGAATGAAAAGCCTGAGCCTTCTGGAAAGAAAGATCTTGGGAGTTAAAAGGAGGTATATTTTTAAAAGGTGATTGTTTAGCATATTCTCTTATCCTGGCGTGGGAAAAGTAAGTCCTAAAGATCTTCAAAAACAATGAAAACAAGCACTATAAAGCAAGGAATATTAAAACTGAAATAAAATATTTATCCTCTGTGGACCTGAGTTCCTGTGGTGTTAGACTCATCCACCAATATCAAGTTGCTTCAAAGAGATGGGTGTGATAGTCCAGTGCTTGTTGATGCTAGGTAGCTCGTTGCCTGATTTCAGTGATGCTTGTTTCCATTTAAACTGATGTGTCAGTGTAAGAACAAGAGTCGATGGTCATGCAAACTCCTTGTTTTGTTAGTATGTGGTCAAAGGAGATGGCATGGTCTAAGACAACTCTAGCTAGAGAGTCCAGAGATTTCTGAATATTAGGAAGTGAGATGTTCATTTTATTGGCTAGCAATTTAAGTCTTGGGGACATTCTGAAATACATACCAATGTGCAGCTGCTCCCTAGTAGGGTAATATAGTACATCTAAAGAAATATTAATAATTTTGTATTTGTCTGGGGAGAACTTGGGCCATTGTTGTGCATGTTGATTGATCACTCGGTAGTCCCATATGACTGAAACATTTTAATTATTAGCTTGTAAAGTTCAGGATTGAGCAGGTCTCTTCTCTTCCCCCCGAACAGTTTAAAAGCACCTGGAGATGGGGCACATGCCCTATGAAACCTGAGGGAAAATGTTTCATTTTAGGAGAAATAATTTATTGTGTTTGCAATTTATAGAATAAGACCAGTTCTAGCAGAAGGATGGGATATTCATGGAAATAGAGAAAGCAGTGAGATAACTTTAATATCTGAGTTGGCATTTTAATCATTTTAGGCATCCTTGTTGCTGCACTTGTCTCATTACCCCTTTAGCACTATTGAATTTTCATAGGTAGTTTGGTATTATATACAGACTACATGGGTAACAAGTGTATCTTTGGCTCCTGTGGAGAAATAATGATGGTTTGTGAGGTATTTACAGGAGCCCCTGGGCCTTCACATTCATTATGCTAGTCAACATTTCAGTTCACACTCTGTCTATGTGCCCCTTTTTACTAATTTGTCTTCACATGCCTGCT
>NW_028082727.1:0-727 GCF_014824575.4 Sturnira hondurensis
CATAATTTATACCTTTTGTTATAAAAACTATTTATTTTCCTAATTTAATTAATATTCTTAACTTTAGTGGCAACTAAAGTAAGTAATTAGCATGCTTTAGATTGACAAATTTATGAACACATTTTGTAACTTTCAGAAACAGTTTTTTTCTTTTTTTTTTGCAATTCAATTACTTTATTAAAATATATATCCCTTAGTACCAAAACATAATGGTAGTTGGTTAGGTTACCTCTGCCAACTCAAAATTAGCATGGATGTGATAAAAATATTGAAATGTATCAGCCTTTTGGGAAAACTGAGGTTATCCACAAAACAGTGTTTACAAAGTATACTGTGGTCCTTTGGTTTCTTTTCCAGTGCGTATTTAATCCATAACATGATGTAAAAATTGGGTACAGTCATCCTGGATGGACTCAGGCTACACACCGCCCTGAGTAACCACTCACAACACTTGACACAGCAGATCTGTCACCTTCTATGCACCGACTGACTAGAAAATCCTTAACACCTTGGCGACATCGTGACCACAAAGATGGGTAGTTACTTACAACTCTGTCCGCCCAGTGAGGGAACTTAGTGAAAGTACATTCCCTTCTTGAAGAAAATTCTAAATTAGAAGCAATGGCCGTTTTATAAAAACAGTCCTTAGTAAAAACTTCTGGAGTGTTCAATCAGCAAGTTTTCAGAGTGATGTTAATGTGAGTCACTAATACAATAAAACTAATTT
>NW_028082728.1:0-790 GCF_014824575.4 Sturnira hondurensis
GCTGCGCAAGGTACTGTGTTATCTGCAGAGTGAAGCTTTTTACCGTTTCTTCCTTTCTGGGAAATAGGGAAATTTCTTAGGAAGCGTGTTTCCCCCGATAATTCTCTACCCCTTGTGTAGAATTATCCTTTGCTATCACTGCTGCGGAAGGTACCGTGTTATCTGCACAGTGATGCGTTTGGCGGTTTCTTCGTACCTGGGCACTAAGGACATTTTGTAGGAAGCGGGTTTCCCCCGATAAGTCTATACCCCTTGTGTAGAAGTATCTTTTGCTGGCACTACTGCGGAACGTACTGTGTTATCTGCATGGTGAAGGGTTTGCCGTTTCTTAGTTCCTGTGCAATAGGGACATTTCGTAGGAAGCAAGTTTCCCCTGATAAGTCTCTACCCCTTGTGTAGAAGTATCCTTGCTGGCACTGCTGTGGAAGGAATGTGTTATCTGCAAGTGAATCGTTTCGCCTTTTCTTCTTTTCTGGGCACTTGGGACATTTCGTAGGAAGTGGGTTTCCCGCGATTGTGTCTACCCCTTGTGTACAAGGATCCTTTGCTGGCACTGCTACGGAAGGTACTGTGTTATCTGCAGAGTGAAGCTTTCTGCCGTTTCTTCGTTCCTGGGTGATAGGGACATTTCGTACGAAGCGGGTTTCCCCCGATAAATCTTTACCCCTTGTGTAGAAGGATCCTTTGCTGACATTGCTGCGGAAGGTACTGAGTTATCTGCTGAGTGAAGTGTTTCGCAGTTTCTTTGTTCCTGGGCAATACGGACATTTCGTAGGAAGTGGGTTTCCCC
>NW_028082729.1:0-585 GCF_014824575.4 Sturnira hondurensis
ACTGGAGCTTTTGATTTACCTGAAGCATATGGGAAGTAACCAGCCTTAAACCAATGGGGGACTGTATCACTGTGTAAGAATGGATGCCAGGCATTGTAGTTAAGTCAGTCTCAGTGAACTAACTAGTTTAGGGAGGGGCTCAGAAGAGGACACCGTCTGCAGGCAGAAAACCAGGGATTGGGCCATGGCTCTGCAATTACTCCTGGCCCTTTGGTTTGCTGTGTATTTCTTCTGGTCGGCTGGCTTGTTTTCTCTTACACCCTATTGTCTGTGACTACCTTGGTTTTTTGTTTTTTTAATCTGTGCTTGCCATTTGGCTTTGCTTACTGATTGTCAGGTGGATGCTGGATTCTGTGCGTCCTGAGAATGATACTGATTTTGGAATTTTCCCTCCTCCCACAAGTGTTAACTGACTTTACAGCTGTAGGTAAAACCAGTCCTGCCCCCACTCTCTCTCCCCCTTTTTACTGTCTGGCCTGTTACGTTCAATCTACTTCTTTTTAAAAATATATATTTTATTGATTATGCTATTATAGTTGTCCCATTTCCCCCCCAACCCCCCTTACCTGGTACCCCCATTCTGGC